>NC_042970.1:64008484-64018484 GCF_901001165.1 Salmo trutta | reverse complement strand
CACTTTTTGGCTGCTTTTCCTTCACGCTCCGGTCCAACTCATCCCAAACCATCTCAATTGGGCTGAGGTCGGGTGATTGTGGAGGGCAGGTCATCTGATGCAGCACTCCATCACTCTCCTTCTTGGTCAAATAGCTCTTACACAGCCTGGAGGTGTGTTGGGTTATTGTCCTGTTGAAAAACAAATGATGGTCCCAGTAAGTGCAATGCAGATGGAATGGTGTATCGCTGCAGAATGCTGTGGTAGCCATGCTGGTTAAGTGTGCCTTGAATTCTAAATAAATCACTGACACCGTCACCAGCAAAGCACCCCCACACCCTCCCACCTCCTCCTCCATGTTTCACAGTGGGAAGCACGCATGTGGAGATCATCCGTTCACCTACTCTGTTCTCACAAAGACATGGCGGTTGGAACCAAAAATCTCTCATTTGGATTCATCAGACCAAAGGACAGATTTCCACCGGTCTAATGTCCATTGCTCGTGTTTCTTTGCCCAAGCAAGTCTCTTCTTATTGGTGTCCTTTAGTAGTGGTTTCTTTGCACCAATTTGACCATGAAGGCCTGATTCACGCAGTTTCCTCTGAACAGAAGATGTTGAGATGTGTCTGTTACTTGAACTCTGTGAAGCATTTATTTGGGCTGGAATTTCTGAGTCTGGTAATTCTAATGAACTTATCCTCTGCAGCAGAGGTAACGCTGGGTCTTCCATTCCTGTGGCGGTCCTCATGAGAGCCAGTTTCATCATAGCGCTTGATGGTTTTTGCGACTGCACTTGAATAAACTTCCGATGTTCTTGACATTTTCCACATTGACTGACCTTCATGTCTTAAAGTAATGATGGACTGTGGTTTCTCTTTGCTTATTTAAGCTGTTCTTGCCATAATATGGACCAGGTCTTTTACCAAATAGGGCTCATCTGTATACCACCCCTGCCTTGTCACAACACAACTGATTGGCTCAAGAGTGTGCAAAGCTGTTATCAAGGCAAAGGGTGGCTACTTTGAAGAATCTCAAATATAAAATATATTTAGATTGTTTAACACTTTTATGGTTACTACATGATCCCATATGGGTTATTTCATAGTTTCGATGTCTTCACTATTATTCTACAATGTAGGAAATAGTAAAGATAAAGAAAAACCCTGGAATGAGTAGGTGTGCCCAAACTTTTGACTGGTACTGTATGTATGAACATTGGAAATACTGAGGCCTGGACACTGCTGTATGAATTCCAGGACATTGGCATTCACTGTGCAGATGCCACTGCACATATGGAAAGGCCAGCACAAAACAAGCCAGTGTTGACTTGATAAATAACAACACACACATTAGTAGCACCCTCACATCCTGCAAACACACACACACACACCCAAACGCACACTCGCGCACACAGACGCACGCACACTCGCACACACACAAACACATGCGCACACAAACACAGCTGTGTGATGAACTGGTTTGTGTGTGTGTGCGTTTGTACGTACTGTGTACCTGTGTGTGTGTGTGTACTGTATACATGTGTGTGTGCTAAGTGAGTGTTTACTTGGCGATGTGGGAGAGTGAAGGTCTCCCCTGGTGGTGACAGCAGGTTTCCACATGGTTTCACCTCGTCCTCTCAGAGGCAAACAGACAAAAGGCTAAAGGCAGCTAGCGCTGACAGAAACAAAGCCCCAACAACCACAGGATTGTTTGGCTGCTGTCAACAGACCCAGTGTTTCAGATGCTGAGCGCTTGGTTAACCCTGTCTCTACCATACTGGAGGAGAGAGGAGCATTCGCTGTGTGTGTGTGTGTGTGTGTGTGTGTGTGTGTGTGTGTGTGTGTGTGTGTGTGTGTGTGTGTGTGTGTGTGTGTGTGTGTGTGTGTGTGTGTGGGGGGGGGGGGGGGGCTTTGGTCAAGGCTAGAGATTCACGCAGTAGCATAGGGAATATTCAAAGACTAATGTGTCTTTGTGACAAAGTGACAATGGGACAGACCATTAGACTGAGCTACAAATGCACACACACACACACACACACACACATCACCCCATCTTACACACACACACACACACACACCACCCCATTTTACACACACACACACACACACACACACACACACACACACACACACACACACACACACACACACACACACACACACACACACACACACACACACACAGTCCTCCACTAGGCTAAAGGCGCTTCTGGCGTCTGGCAGGATAAAATCTCCCTTCAGAGTCTGAGTGATTGTGTGAGTGGCACATGTGCCCACGCCTGGTATCAGCCCTGGTGGGTAGTGGGTTGCAGGTACAGGGCTGGCATGGCAGGCATCCCCCCTCAGTCCTGTGGCATGCCATCCTGGCAGTGCCAACCAAAGCCGCTGTTACAAATACCTCACATTAGGGGAATTACGCCTTTATGTGTCTTGAAAACAGGCACCGGCGGCTAGGAACAATGGCACAACAGAAACGACACAATGTTGTTTCCTTCCCAATGAGAGGTAATCCTTCTTTCTCTCTCTCCGCCCCCAGGGTTCGTCACAACAGCACAAGTACACATTGTGGCGATTTGGAGGGGGACAGTTAGCGTACACAACCAAATGGAGGCCATTATCTGAAGAACACAATGTGTGTGTCCCAAATGTCTCCCTATATACAGTAGTGCACTACTTTTGACCAGAGCCCTATAAGCCCTGGTCAAAAGTAGTGTATAAGGAGTCATTCGGGACGTAGACAATCTAACTGGAACAATCTGTCGTTCCAAAACATCCACGGGGCAGGATTAGAAGATACAGACAGTGACATCGGGAGAGGATGTTTGGCAAGTGTGTGTGCTATCATGGTTTGCAATACGTAGCTAATAAGAGCCACTGGGTAGGAAGATGCAGGCAAACAGAACAATTGACTTGTGAGGCTGTCGTGCACGATCCACACACACACACCTACACATACGTACGTGCAACCATGTACATGCATACGCCCACACACAGACTGCGAGAGCGATTCTCACGCCGTCGTTGAGCGCAAAAAGGACCCGCTGCACTATAAATGCAATTTCCTGAAACAAGACACATGGGTCGAATTGGGGATGTTTTTTTCTCCTTCCACCGCTAGGCTATTACTGCATGGAGTGCTTTGTCGAAATCCCCGCCAATCTCACCAGGCTTTCTGGCAGACATCGCACATCCAGCGTGTTTTTGTGGGGAGATGTTTTTGTCTGCTAGTGGAGAGGGGGAGGAGGAGCGAGGGATTGAGGGATTGAAGATAGAAAGAGGGAGGAAGGAAGGTGAAGGGGGACTGTAGTAGGAGTGAGGAAGAAAAGATGGGAAGAGAGAGAGAGCGGGAGAGAGAGCGAGAGAGAGAGCGAGCGAGAGAGACAGAGAGAGACAGAGACAGAGAGAGTAAAAAGACATAAAAAGAGAGAATCAGGCAGATGGGGGTGGGTAAAGGGAGGGTACCGAGTCTCCTCTGCTCATCCCTAAACAGCTGGCCAGGGTTGGCAGTGGGCCTGCAGACACGTCTTTATATCCTGGTCTCTCTCTCCTTTTCTTCCTCGCTGTTTTTCTCTCTCTCTCTCCTATTTCTCTCTCTCTCTCTTTCTATTAAAATCAAAACACTTTATTGGTATGGAGAGTTTAACCACAAAGAAAGCATATTCATATCCTCTCTCTCTCTCTCTCTCTCTCTCTCTCTCTCTCTCTCTCTCCTTCCTTCCTTCCTTCCTTCCTTCCTTCCTTCCATGTCAAGCTGGGACTTGGCAGGGGAGAGACTGCCTGCTCTATCCCTGTGAGGTCGGTCAGGGTCCCCGACTATGCTAACCCCTCCCTGGGGGGATCTTTCCCTCCAAAGCCCCAGAAGGAGGGGGATGAGAGTGGACCATCATGGAGCCGACTCCCCCTGCTGTTTCCTCTTGCTCCAGAGCCTGTGACCCATAAAAAGGAAGATACCTTCCCAGCACACATAAACAGACACAGACACAGACACACCTCCCAGTACCGCACAGGACGTTCAACAGAGACACTCCAACAGACCTTGTAAAAAAATTGCTATTCTGCACTGAAGATAGCAGGATTTCCGATCCAAATCAAAAGTCTAATTAAATTGCCAAATTGGAGTTCCTTGAACTGGAATTGCCATGAAATTCACCAGTCATTGAGGTGGGGCTGAGGGGGAGAGGAGAAGGCCTCATCTGGATGAGGGCAGTGTCGTGCACTGTATTGCAGTGTGAGATCTGCTCTGCTGGGTGCCTGTTTCTCTCAGGGTTAGATTAAGGCTTAATGATTTCTTTCCACTCAGACAAGCTCAGCTGGCCCTCACCGTGTCTGGCTATGGGCTCACCAGAGTGCCCCCCCCCCCCCTCTTCCTCCTCCACAGCCATGGAAGATCCTTGGAAGATCTGAGGTAGACGTCTGAGGTAACGTGCTCACGTTCTCTCTCTCTCTCGCTGATGTCACAGCTTCATTGTGAGGTGACCCTCTTAATGCTCAGGGAGTGTCCCTAATGACCCACCAAGTAAATATGATCAATGTCTACCAACTATGACCCAGTGAGGAACTAGCGGTGAGCAACCAGTGGGTCATGAATGTTGTGAAGCGAGGAAGCGATTATAGACACTCTCGTTCAGCTGCAGGGTTGACTCACTTCAGCTCTGGTGTAATTAACACTTGACTTTACCTCCATGCCCTCAGGAACTGGCAGACGGAGTCTGTAAACCTAGGTGGAAATGTCACAGAGAATCACCTCACAGTTCATAATATGGACAGAAACTGTTAAAGGTGAGAGAAATGGCCATTGTTGTTAATAATTCGTTTAGAAATGGACAGTCTAAAATTTTGACTTGTCAAAACACCAAGGTTACATGCCACATTATAAACTCAGTCTTAGTCATAATAAGTCTATGTCAAATAAATTGTTTGCAAACATCTAAAAATCATGACGTAAACAAATGTTTTAAAATCGCTTATTTTAAAATATATGCTATAGCCTAGGCATAATAATTTTGTTTTAAACAGACGCACACTGAAATATAATTTTTCATCATGAAGGTTAAACATGTGAATATTTATTTACGCAAAGGGCAAAGGCGGGTTAGTTTGAATGCTTTGAATACTGTTGTTGAGTGGAAACAATTTCCCTTTGAATGTAAAGCAGGCTGAATCACCTGTTCCCTCAAGCACTCGGCTGCTCCCCCGGCCAAGGACAAGCGCAAACACTTTTGTTTACCTGTCGGTGCTCCAGATGTCGGTGCCTGCGCTTGCGTCACCGGTTTCTTAGCAATTTAGCCCATGTAGGCTAGACACACACTGCCGGGAATCTCTTACAATAGCCTACTCATCAATTCCAGTAGCTAAAGCTTTAATTGCAGAAGTTGATCAACCCTCGACTATTTGGTAGTCATATGTTCTTATGTTTTATTTTAGAGATTAGTCACCTCTTTCTTTGGAACACACACACACGGGAATATGTTAAGCCACAACACTCAACAATTCCATTGAAACGGATAAAGCGTTGCTAATGTTGATCAACTCCAACCGTAGGCTAATTGGAAGTCATATGTTATTAGTTCCTAACCCAATCAATGAAAAATTCAAGACAGAAAACCACGCCGTTACTTTATTGATTTGTATCTATCCTATCATCAACCAAGAGAGGCTTTACAATTAACGATACATGCACTCTGCTAGATTTTAAAATAGTGCATTTCAGCATGTTGCCCTACTCTATAGATTCCAAATCAAATTGTATTGGTCACACGCATATTTAGCAGATGTTATTGCTAGTGTAGCGAAATGCATGTAAAAACGCTTAGGAGCTAGAAGCAGAGCTGCCATATCTGTCGGCGCCATCTTAGATAGACCACGGAATGATTGTTAAATCAAATGTAGGCCTACAGTATAATGATAATATTCATTTTGGATTCTACTGCTTGAAATGAAATAGCTCCCAGTTCAATTCAAATGAAGGTTCACTTCAAATGAAGATGCAATCATCCACGTGTCATAATTACATCCGCTAAATGAATAAATCCTTAACAATAGATTAAGTGAAACATTTCGGGAAAATGTGTGAATAGGCCTAGGCGAATAAAGCCTATATATATATTTGTTTTTTAAATTAACCTTTATTTAACAAGGCAAGTCAGTTAAGAACAAATTCTTATTTATAATGACGGTCTACACCGGCCAAACCCGGACGACGCTGGGCCAATTGTGCGCCGCGCTATGGGACTCCCAATCACAGCCGGTTGTGATACAGACTGGAATCGAATCAAGGTGTCTGTAGTGACGCCTCCAGCACTGAGATGCAGTGCCTTAGACGGCGCCACTCGGGTCTTCATCAAGCCAAACTAATCCAATTCCAAATTATTTTCCAGATATATAAAAACAAAAAGTCTCCCAACATTTTGACCCAATTTTGTCTATTGGTTTCAAGTGGGACATTCTGCGCTGTAAGATTGTATGATCGTCAATTGGTGGACAGACTTTACATGGTAGTAATTGGTAGTAACCCGAAATCACCTAGACTGGGTCCGGGTTGGCAATGCGTCAGGTTGACAGCACATGACAAAGCAGCGAGTCGTTAGGCATCTCAGCCAGTTGCGGCAGGTGTGTTACATCGGGAGAGGAATTAAGAGACACGTTTGTTGTTTGGCTTTCCCAATAAACGTGACATTACTTGGCTATGAAGTTAAATAAATATGAATTCACCAATAGGCCTATGGAGTCTATTGAAATATAACACATTTACACGAAGCAATATTTTATGATAAGGTTGCATCGGTAATTTTACGTCAAGCAGAGCTGAGAGAAATGTGAATGAATAGGCTGTTTAGATGGGTAGCCTCCACAAATTCATGAATAAGTAATTTGACAGTATCATCTGACATGCATTGCCTTTTTAGGTCGTGTGTAATTTATTCATTTGGGTGTATGTGTGTGTGTGTAACGAGGCAGAAAAACGGTTGCTTATAAATCAATTTCCTACCATCTTCTTTCCAATTCTGGAGATGGAGGTTGTAGGCTATTATTGTTGAAATATTTAAATGAATAGAAATAAGACGTGGCAAACAGACCAGCGAAGCCGTTGATAGTAACACGTGTAACGGAAAACCCTGAAAAGACAAAGGACCGTCGCACAATCCATCACTCTCCGTTTTATTCCTGCAGACAGTCAGGCTACAACCGCTGCTATAAGAGGTGACATTTGCTGCCTTATTGCATCAGCTAAATTAAAGATGCGATTTCCACGTGAGCACTGTTTCCATAATATCAATGGTAGAACTCTCTGTAAACGTCTACAGAATGAAGTGGAAACATGTAGCCTGCAGAGATTTATGAAACGCATATTGTTTGAGGGCGTGCACGTGTGCAGAATAGAATGACACATTATTTCAAACACCAAAACAAGCTCATTGAGGCTGATTTGCCATGATCAGGTTACCTAATGGTTTTGCTGATCATTTTTTATTTTGTGTCTTGCAACACTTCATCAATAGTGTATGTTGTAAACTGGCTCAACATCTACATAGCATACCATATATATAGGAAAGCTCATTGTATACAATCAGCTTAAACATTCTCAACCTAGTTTAAAGCCATCACAAGCCCTTTCCCTAAAATCTAAATGAATCATGTTTCTCCAGACAGTCCATGATACTATGATTATGAGTGACTGCAGCAGCACCTGCAATTAACGTTAAACCTCTGGTCCCCCAAGGAAAGAGCAAGAGGAGAGAGGGGCATCAGTGTGTGTGTGTGTGTGTGTGTGTGTGTGTGTGTGTGTGTGTGTGTGTGCGTACACACTCACTTGAGATAAGACCTGAACCTAAACGATGGTATTTACAATAGTACACATATCAAATTTCCCCCCGTGGTAAAATCAGGTCTGAGAATGGCTTTTTGGTATGGGAAAAAAACAAGGCCATCTTCCCTCATTGAAACAACAGTTTGTAAATAAAGACACTGGGTAAACATTTCAATGGCTGGTTTGATTTGAATTCCAGCTTCAATGGATCTCATCACACATAGAGGTAGATAGGGACTCGTATCAACTGCATAATGGTTGCCAGGAAGTACATGATACAACATGACCTGAAGGAATATTTACACATTAAAGCGATGCTATGCTGCAGCGGGCGGGGCATCGCGCTTTCAAACAAACCCACTGACAGCTTCAAAGATGACCCCTACGGAAGACCCTGTTTGTGTATGTGTGTGTCTGTGTGGGCAGTAATGCTGGCTCGGTGTGTGTTTTAGATAGAGAGAGAGAGAGAGAGAGATGAGAGAGAGAGAGAGAGAGATGAGAGAGAGATGAGAGAGAGAGAGAGAGAGGAGAGAGAGATGAGAGAGAGAGAGAGAGAGAGAGAGAGAGAGAGAGAGAGAGAGAGAGAGAGAGATGAGAGAACTAGATGTGGTGGGCTTCTTTTGTCTAGGCTGCGGGAGTCTATTTCATTAGCACACCAGCCTATCCCACCCCCCCCCCCTCCACCTTCCCTTCCCCCAACAACCCCACCCACCCTCTCCCTCATCTCGCCCCCCCTCCCAGCTCCTCCCCAGCCCCCCCAGGCCCAGGCGGAGAGCCCGGTCTCCAGCCTAATGGCTGCTCTGTATTCATTATCACCTCCCCGGTTCCCCTTGCCAGAGATGGGCCAACGTAATTGATAATTAAAGTGCAATAACACAGCGGTCAATGCAATCTCACCGCAGGAGCGGAGCGGCGGGGCCGAGCCCCCACACACACACTATCGCTTTAATGCTGAGAAATAACAAGGGATGTGTGGCTCTGCAGCACTTCACCCAGGGAAGACCTGTAGTGTACACACACGAACACACAACGTTACTTATATAAAACGGGTACAAACATTAGCCTAACTACCCTGTAAAATGTATAGACAGGCAGACAAGATACACGCAGGCACGTGCACTTGCACACACACACATGGAATCACTAGATAGGGACAGACAGACAGACCTATATCAAAGTCTTATAGACAATTGCTCCTAATTAGGTCTTCATCACATAGAATCTATGTAGTAGAATTTTTTTGGGACATTTTCACTGAACAAGTTCTCCAATTGTTTCTAATGAACCCATTGCATAGAATCTGTGTAACGAATTTCTATATTTTCCCTGAGGCGATCAATCCAATCAACAACAATAGCATGGCTAAAACACAATGCATGTGTTCCTGGGGAGTGTGTGTAGCCTTCTGTATGGCTTTGAGAATAATTACGCTATCATATACTGTACTACAGACCAATTCTACCACGCAGAGCTACCAAGATAGAAGGGAGAAGACAGGGAACAGATTGCCTGTATTTGTGAGAGCAAATCTCTCTTCACCTCTCGCTGTCCGTCTGCTCTTGAAACTCGCTTAGCGTGGATATGAGGAATCAATCTGCCGTTTGATTCGGGACGCGGGATGTAATTACAGAAGGTAAAAAGGAGGCAGTGCTTCACCTGATTAGAGAGAGAGAGAGAGAGAGAGAGAGAGAGAGAGAAGATAGAAAGAAAATACAGACAGAGAGGTGAAGAAGAAAAGCGATTAAGAGAAGGAGAAAGAAAGGGAGTATGTGCATGTGTGTGTGAGAGAGTGTGTGTGTTTGTGTGTGTGTGTGTGTGTGAGAGAGAGAAAGGTTGTGTGTGTGTGAGAGAGCGAGAGAGAGAGAGAGAGAGTGTGTGTGTGTATGTGTGAGAAAGAGAGGTTGTGTGTGTGTGTGAGTGAGAGAGAAAGAGAGAGAGTGTGTCTGTGTGAGAGAAAGCGAGAGAGAGTGTGTGTGTG
This sequence comes from Salmo trutta, assembly GCF_901001165.1. Lineage (NCBI taxonomy): Eukaryota > Metazoa > Chordata > Actinopteri > Salmoniformes > Salmonidae > Salmo > Salmo trutta. The sequence continues at coordinate 64,008,721 of NC_042970.1, read as the reverse complement.
TGTGTGAGAGAGAGAGAGAGGTTGTGGGTGTGTGAGTGTGTGTGTGTGGGTGTGTGTGTGTGTGAGAGAGAGTGTGTGTGTGTGTGAGAGAGAGAGAGAGAGAGTGTGTGTGTGAGAGCGAGAGAAAGAGAAAGAAAGAGAGAGAGTGTGTGGGTGGGTGTGAGAGAGAGCGAGAGAGAGAGAGTGTGTGTGTGTGTGAGAAAGAGTGAGAGTGTGTGTGTGTCTGTGAGAGAGAGA